>NC_041691.1:0-43672 GCF_900005765.1 Plasmodium relictum
TGCTTGTAATTTTATTACCCTTATTATTAATCTCTTTCTTCATTGTACTTAAAGATCTTAATATTTGATCATTACTCAAAGTAATTGAAGATATATTATTTATATCTTTATTTGATTTATCACTATTTTCTTGTTCATAAATATCAATAGAAAACTCTTTTGATTTTGTATATATATGTGAAATACATAAATTTCTTTCCAATTCTTCCTCATTCCATTGATTAAAATTTTCCTTTTGTATTATTTCTATTGTTTTCTTGTGCATTGACATATTTCTTTTTTATTTCAACTATCTTAGTAATTTTCACTTATCATGTATAGATGTACTATTCACTATGATGCAAACTATAAATTAATTCATTAAAAAAAAAATTAACCGGATCGAAAAAATATGGATTTATTAATATATTGATAAGTTTAAAATTTAATTCATATTACTCGGGCATAAATATGTTCTTGCTAAGAGAATTGTTATATATATGTTAACAAATAAAGTAATATATCTCCTTATATTAGTTTATATAATCTGATTTTAAAGATAATTTATGAGTAACAATTAAAACTCCAATTGTTAAAATAATAAAGTATCAGCTTTATGTCAGTATTAACCTTCTTTATATGTAGTAATATTGTATATTTAAGATATCGTATTTAATTATTCTATTTTTATTATACAAGATAATATTTCCTAATAAAAAGTTAAGTTTTTTTTTTTTTTTTTTTTTTTTTTTCAGTTTAATTTATTAATCTACAATTATCTTAAAAAAAATCATGTAATATAAAAAATACAACAATGATTAATGCAATGTTTTAATTAATAATTAGAAGGATTACGAAAAAAAAAAAAAATTCTTATAAAACTTTGAATTCTTTTAGTTAAAGGAACAATTGAAAAAAAAAATATATGTGCACTTATACAATTAAGATGAAATAGTTATTATGGCGGATTTTCCGTAATAAATAAAAAACATTTAGTAATAATTAATCATTTTTTTCTTAAATTATCTTAAAAATTGAATTCTCAATTTATTGAATTTTAACTAATTCCTTATGCTGATATATAAATAGTTATTTTATGCCTTAACATTTAATTTTCAAAATTTCTTGTTTTATATTACTATATTTTTAATAGAAATAACTTTTCTTATTTTATATTACTATGTTCTTAATAGAAATAATTTTTCTTATTTCTTATTACTATATTTTTAATTATTTTCAATGTTTCAAACTATATGACCTTTGTAACCGAGATATTAGATCTCATAAATTCATTATATGATATTTATATATTTTATTTTATTTTTTTATTGTTCCGTTTTATATTCGAACTAGAAAATAAAGTAAATTAAAAATAAGCAAAATATGAAATTCATATAAGTAAAAACGCTTCAAACTAAGTATATTTATGCATTACTAAAAGTGAGTACTAAATAATAATTATTCTTTTTTTGTAATTAAATTAAAAAAAAAAAAATTTTTATTTTTTTTTGCCTAATATTATTTTTATTAGCATAATAAATATAATATAATATAAAGTCCTTTTAAAATTTACACATATTTATATATATATAATATTTTTTTTAAAAAAAAAAAAATATATAATTTTTTATATTTGCTTTTTATGTAATTACATATACAAGCATGAATTTTTAAATATCGAATAAGTTTTTTTGTCCTCATATTATTGTCCAGTTTTTTACTATATTTTATTTTTAACTTTTCTTTTTTTATATTATATCTTTTCGAGTTTATATATAATGATAAGATATTTTATAATACTTGTTAGTAAAAGATATTAATAGTTTTTATGATATAATAATAACTTATAAGGAAAATAGCTAATTAGGAAAATGCATTCTCTAGTTAAAAAAAAAAAGTCATCGATTTTTTTTCCTTTTTTTTTTTTTTATTAAATATATTTTCTAATTTTTTAATGATGAATTATTTTTTGGGATTATAAAAAAATTAGTTTTCATTGAATTAATTTTGGAACGATAAAAATTGAATTCAAAGTTTAAAAAAGAAAAGAAGAAAAGAAGAAAAATAATTTTGCTTTTATTATCACATAATTTTTATGTATTTTTTAAAATACTATCAATAACTTCAATTTAAATTTATGTTTATTTCAAAAGATAATTTTATATATATAGTCAATAGTTTTTAGAAAAAGTTTAATTTTTTTATTAAAAAAATAGGATAATTTCTATTAATTCTAGAATAATAGTTCCTCAATTATATAAACTACATATATATAAAGTTTACATATTTGTAATATCAATATACTTTTATAACAGTTAAATTAAGTAAGCACACTTCTACATTCTCTTTATTAATCTGTTTGTTCAATATTTTAACAAAGACATTTAACATCCTATTAATAAATCATTTGAACATATAATTCCCCACTTTACTATTTAAGATATTTAAAAAGATTAGTAATATTTATTAATTACAATCATTATAAAAATAAATAATTACACTTTAATAAATTTAAATATAATAAACGTAAAAAGGAAAAAAAAAAAAAAAATTTTTTATATAATTTTAGATTTTTATGTGTTACTAGTTAATAAAAGTAATTAATTAACCTTTTATAATTAAAAAAATAGCTATATCCATGTTAGGACTCTAATTAAAAGCGTACTAATTCCTATAAAAAGACGTACAAAAAAGATTATTATGTACTCATTGAAATTTTTCAAACAATTAAAAATTTGAAATTCTTAAAAGATAAATTATTATTAAAACTTGTAAATAGCAAAAATTGAACATAATTTCTTTTTTTTTTTTTTTTGTGATTATCTTATAATTTTAAGAATATTTGTTATAAATTTCACTAAGGTACACATTTAATAGAGAATAATGTACATAATTAAAAAAAATTACTACTATAAAATTAACAGTGTCAAAAAAGATAACAAAGTGATACTGAAGAATTATAAAATATCCGAGAATATAATTAAATATTAAAGGAAAAACTATTTCATTAAAAGTAGTATCTTGGCGTTTATATAAAAATAGCACTATATGCTATTTACAATATTATGTGTGATCATAGAAGCATTTAAATAATAAAACTTTTAATTAACTATAAAATCTTTACTTCTATATATTAGATGAAATGAAACCCAATTAAATTATAATATTTATATATATTTACTATTTATTAATTTGTTTATTTAATACTCTAGAAAAGTATTAGGACATCAAATTAGTAAATTAGTTACATATTTTACACAAAAATGTTTTAATATTCAAGTAAAAAATAAAATGCATCTTCATTTTTGTATATTACTTTTTAAAAAAAATGTAAATTTATTATTATATATGGTTATAAGAAAATATAATTTTAAATACATTTATTCTTCATAATAAAGAAATTAAAAAAATTTTATTAAATATACGATTTAATATATTAACAATAAGAATAATACAAATATAAAAAGTGGATTATTTCTAAAATTATAGAATTATTTTTTTATATTCTCTAGATATTCATTACCAATTTTATAATTTGATTGTTAATATTATATAACAGAAGAATTATTTATAAAAAAATCTTTATGCTTTACGAAAAAATATGTATACTTTGTCATGTAATTCTCGTCTTTTTATCATAAAAATCTTATGATTCATTAAAAAAAATTATTTTATTTTTTTAGAAAATGCCTTTGTCATAATACAGATTTTCCTTTATTAATGAATCCATTACCTCACCAGGAAACATAAATGATTCAATTAAAAATTGGAACTTATTTATTTGTATATATATATATATATATATATATATTATTTTAATTAAATATTGGATATAATAACTTTATGTTTTTCATTGAAACAAGTTCTGTTTTCATAGAATATTCTATGATTTTATTAATACACTAAAAATTGAATATAAAAATCACTATGTATAGTAAGAACAATAGAGAAAACCTATTAGGAAAATAATAATTTTTTATACTTTATTTTTTTTAAATTTTAGATAAGAATTAATATCTTTGTATTATTATGAATAGATGTATATAAAATATTATATAATTTTTTTTTTAAATAATAATTTTCTAAACTTAATTATTAAAACATTTTAGACAAAAATACATTAATTTTCTTTATATAATTATATACAAATGCATATATAACAATGTTTTTCATAAAAAAAAATATTTAACATAAAAATATACACAACTATTTAATTTACTTTATATGTAGTACATTATTGCATATCGATAATTCTATCTTTACCATTAATATATTCACTCTTACATAATAATTTTAATATTTTTGTTTATGTGAACTACTAAATCACATAAATATAAAGGATATTAAATATAAACATCCCACCCTTAAAAAAATTACAAAAATACTATTTTTATTTATAAAATAAATTTTATTCAGAATGGCACAAGAAAAAAAAAAATATTTATATATATGTATTGAAATATGATAAACTAAATATTTTTAATTTTTCAAAAATTGATTTATTTCTAACATTTTTTATTCTACCCTAATATTATATTCTTATGAATAGTTACATTTAAATTTTTCATTTTTCATAATTTTTTATTCTGTGAATTGTAATTAAATATTTCATTTTTATTATGAAGTAAATACTTAAAAAAAAAAATATTAAATCTTAATTTTATAAAATATTATAAATATAAAAAAAAAAATTACATATATACTTATAAAAAAAAAAAAGAAAAAAATATATTCAATAAAATTTTTATTAAATGGATATTTTATCAATTTCGAAAAAAAAAAAAGTAATTTCAAAGAAAATATTTTTATATAAAAAATTGAATTTAATATTCCATTTATAAAAGTGTATTAAGTATTGTTATCGATTTATTTTGTAAAAAAATATTATTTTTTTTAAATAATTTGAGCTTTGGCATAAATCAATACACTTCCTTTGATTATTCTATTTATCTATTAAAAAAAAAAATGATAGTGAAAATGTTTAACAAAAACATAATTTCTATTAGATAAAGATAAAAACTATAATATTTTAAATTATTCGAAATAAAACATTATTAAAACAACGTAAAGGGAAATAAAATTGGTATTCCATATTTTTCGAAAGTTTCTTTTTTTTTTTTCACTATGAAAATGTAAAAAGAATAACAAAGGGGCAAATTAAATTAAAAAAAGATTTTTCGACAACTGCTTCTATTATTTAGTATGAAATATTAAAAATGAATAATATAAAAAAAAAAACTTTTGGTTGTTTATAAATAATGTATGAACTTTTATTTTCTTCACTTTTTTTTTTTTTCGTTCTTTTATTCAGTAAAACATAAGGATAATTGAAGCACTTTAATGAATTATAAACTTCAATTCAATTTTTAAGAATTATATGAAAACAAAGGATTTCAAAAGTTTTGATTTATCATAAAATTGTTTAATTTGTAATTATGCAAACATAACTTTTCTATTTTTACTATTTTTGCATATATAAAAAAAAAAAAATTTAGAGATATAATTTTTTTTTTTTTTGACTATTTTTATAAAATGCCAGTATTAAACATATGTTAAATAAATGTATACGACACATAATTAATTCAACATAATTTATAATAAATAGAAAATAAAATATTGTGAGCTTATGATAATTTAAAAATGTATTATTTTTAATATATTTAGAAAAAAAAAAAGGAAAAAGAAAAAAGGATACTCTTATTATGATTTAAAGATTAATTAGAATGTTATAGTTAATATTTACTTAATAGATGCAACAGTTACGTAAATTATATAAATCACTATGATAATAAGAATATATTGTAGAAAATAAATACATTTCAATTTTTTGATCCTTTTTCTTGTAAAAAAATTATTTAAAAAATGATAAGAAATTTTTTTTTTTTTTTTTTTGCACAATATTGAAGGTCATATAAAACATCGAATTTATAGTAATATTATATTATGAAAAAATATAATTAACTTGTAGAAATGACTACTTTTTAAATTTATATGAACTTTATGTAGTTATTTTCTAAAAATTATAACCTTTTAAAGTGGTCAATAGCCACACTGGCTTCCTTTTATAGTAATTTTATTGTTTTAATATTAGTTATTTTATAATATATCCTCATTTATTTTTTAATGAAATTCCTAATTTTCATAAAGAAACCAATGATGAGAAAATTATATGAACAATTGGGTACTACATTACATTTTCCTCCAGACTTCGTATAATTATAATAGTTCTTCTATGTAGTTATACCTAAATGGAGAAAATATGTATTGCGTGCAAAGGCTAAAATAATTCTCTAAAATCCATTGTGAATAACATTGTTTATATAAATAAAATAAATAAGAAACATTAAAGTTTAATGTAAAAGAAAATATATATATATACATATATATGATAATTTAGATAAAAAAATATCTTTAAATGAAAACACAGATATCTTTTATGTGTATAAATCAAAAAAGAAGTATGGTATTTACTTTAAAATTATTTTTGTCAGTTACAAATGAAATGCGCTCTTAGATAAAAAAATAAAATACTTACTATTATATAGATGAAAAATTATCTTTAAAAATATTAATATTTATGCATTCATGAATAAAAAAAATTGATATAGTAAGTAAATCAGGGAGAAAAGTACTTTATTTTGATATACTCTATGTTTTCCTCATGCTAATGAAGAAAAAATAATAATAGAATAAAGAATTACAACGATTGATTGAAAAAGAAAAAAAAAAATATTATTATTTTCTTTACCATAATCATCCTTTTTTTTTTTTTTTTCTTTAATTGTAATATAAAAATATTTATTGATATATATGAAAAATTTAGTAATGAAGAAATTGATTTTTTTTTTAAATCAATTGGTATAAACTTTAGAGATTTAGACAATAATACATATGCACAAAGAAAAAAGAAAGTAAAAGATAAAACTAATGATTTAAGTAATATCATTAATTTAACGGACAAATGCAAACGATATTTGCCATTGGACTTTTTTTAAATAGGAATAAATATAAATTAATATTAATTCATTAAATTCCTATTTATAATTTTAATAATGCTAATTATAAACGAAACAATTTTTTTATAGGTAAAATAAAACTATTTAATTATAAGAAATTGCTTTCTAAATAATACAGTTATTATGCATGATATGAATATATAATCATGCTGTGATTTCATTTATATCATAAGAAGGGGAGCAGTTTATCAATATGCTTGCAAAAACATAAAAACACAATTAGAATTAGAAGATCTACTAGAAAAAAATGATTAAAATTATATATATATATATATTTATATTTATATTTATAAATATGTATATTATGTAAATATTTATTAAATAAAATGAAAATAATTTACATTTATGAAAACAATATAGTACCCTTTTACTAATATATATTTATTTGCTTTTATTTTTTTTTTTTTTAATATTCAATAATTACACAAAGCTTAATTTATTAATTGATAACATATATTTGATATTTTGTTTTTTCCTAAGAATAAAAAGAAAAAAGAAACAAAATATTATAAAAACTTGAGAGTATAAACAGTAAAAAAGATGTAAAAAAAAAGTATTATTTTTCTTTTTTTTTAAATATATTTATAACAGTATCACGTATTTTAATTTTAATTTAGAACTTAACAATTTCACTTTAAAATTCATTTTCATAATTAATAATTCATGAAAAATTTGATACGATAGATAAATTGATATAAATATAACATATTATAAAAAAATACACTTTCTAGTTAAATACAAATTTGGGAAAATAAAAATGACTAAAGATGTAAATTAATAAAATAATAACTTCGGTGTAAACAAAATTCTACTTATTACACTATATGCAGATTAAATAATGGTTAAATAAACCAATTAATGTAATTACCAGAATTATTCTAATATTTATATGTACTTGATCAATAAAAGATTTTATTTGCCTTTTTGAAATGTTTATATAATGAAAATAGATTAAGTATAAATATTACTAGTTTATACAAGATTTTCTAAAGATTAATATTTAATGATATGCTTATAAAACGATATTCATTATGAATAAATATATTAGTTATTTTTTTAAATAAATATTTTTACTTTACTTTTTTATAATATATTTTTATGTGAATGGTGTATGTAGACGATATATTTTATGTAAATGATTCAAACTTACAAGTAGTAATAGTTTTTGTCATAGAAACTTTTGAAAAACTTGATTAAAAAAAAGAATAACAATATAAAGAACAAATTTTTTTTACTTTATGTTATATAGATAATTGTATAAAGAATATCGATTTATTTATTGTAAGTGGCTTCATCATATGTAAAATTAGTGCAGATTTTTGTGCATACTCCTTATTAATTTTACCATTTAAAATACTGTAAAAGTATTAAAACTTCCAAATAATATATTTATTGGTGATAGATGTAAGATATTCAAAGTCAACATGAGAAAATCTTCATTGAACAATCAGATCAAAATTAACGAAGAATTATCATGTGTTTGGATATGTGTAAGCGGATATAGCAGATTTAAAACATTCTTATGTGTTCAAAATTGGAAATAATGATAATATATAGTAAAGATTGAAATGCCAAGAAGAATCCCAAAAGTTGATGAGAGATTCATAGAAAAATATTTTATGTGGTTTATTATATTTGAAATAAAAGCAAAAATGCAAGGGCCAACTGTATTAGAGATATGCATAATACTGAAACATTTGGTATTAAACAATTATGTAGAAGATATAAATAATTTATCAGTAAGCAATGAAATAGTTAATATATTATAGTTACAAAATTAAGTTATGATAATTATTTAAGGATGCAAATGAGAAAATTAGACAGTAGAGAAAATTGTTCACCAAAAAAACAACATCAAGTGTAATAGAAGCCACGAATTCATTTATCATAAACTGTTTCATCTAAGTTTAGTTGTTTACGTTATAAAGAAAAGGGAAATATATCTAGACATAATATATTAAGATTCGTTAGAAACTATATTTCGGAGATATATGCAAAAGAAGGCATTATAAACCCATTAATATATAAGTATTTTATGGATTCTATATCTTTGTTAATTCTGGAAAACAAGAATATGAGACTACATAAAAAGTAGCATATTTGTGCATATATACTTTTGATAGAACCAGTCGAAAAGGTGACCTTAAGAGTAATATAATAATTACTAATAAATGTTACTATTGTGAAGATAAAGGGTATTTAAAAAATATTTTATACATCGCAAGAATAAATGTAATTATCGTAATATGGTAGATCATTTGGCATGTATATATTTAAATAATGTTTTAAGGATAACGAAAATGAGATAAAATGCATTTTAACAAATAAAAGACATGATATTAATTTAAAGATTCTCAAGAACTAGATTAATCCTCACTAACTTCGTTTAATAGAAAATCACATTGCTCAATAAATAATGTATTTGAATAAAAAAAAAGATAAAGATGAAAATAAAAAAAAAAGTATCAAAATAACAAACCAAAAGAAAGTGGTGATCAATAAATAGTATTAATTACCTATCCTATATGATATAAAAAAAAATGAATTCTAAATATATTCACATTCATTTGTTTATATGTTTGTATGTTAAGAGTATACATTAATAAAAAAACTTATACATAAAAATATATTTTTATATTTGGGTGTTATATATAAAAAATGTATTAAAGAAAATAATGTAAAGTGCATATGTGAATAGCAAATTTTAATTTTTTTTTTCAATAAAATATATAATTTTTTTTTTTTTTTTGAATAATTATTTTATTTTTTTTATAATATTGGATAATGAATTTATTAAGCTTTTTTAAAAATGAAAAATAACTATGTGCAAACATAATAAAAAGCATCTACTAGGAATAGGTGCTTTATTACGTGAAAAAAAAAAGAAAAAAAAATCTCGCATAAAATTTAACGAATAAAAAACTAAGTTTTTTTTTTGTTTTTGTTTTTAGATAAAAAAAAAAAAATATAGATAACATATTTTTTTTTAGGAATATGTTTCGTGTTCACTTTTTTTTAAAATTTTTAATTTATAATATGTAATTTATTATTTTTTTAAAGATTAATTTTTTTTTAGTTAAGTGTAATTTAATTGACATTAAATATAAATTTTTTAAATAGAAGTAAAATAACATAAAATAAGTAGAAATTGCTCTACATTATCTTTATTAATTTTTTTGTTAAATACTATAGCAATAAAGAAAATATATAAATTATACTGATTTATAAAAAAAAAAAATATAAAATTAAAAATTACTAAATTTATATACATAATATCTAATTTAATTAAGAAACTTTTTATTGTATTAGAGACATTTATTTACTTTAAATATGTATTCTTTATTTTTGTTAAAAATTTAAATCTTCTTTTAAATTACAATTCTGCAAAGTAATTCAGTAGCAAGAAATATCAAATTTAAAGTAATTTATGTGTTCTCTAAGACATAAGAAATAAATATAATAAAACATACTTTTTATATATATTTTAAATAAAAAGTTTAATATGATTTTATCTTTCAAAAAAATAAATTCTCTTCTTACAATGAAAATTAATTCTCTTCTAAAAGTAAATTATTTTTATATTTTTTAACTTTTTTTTTTAAAACTAAAAAATACAATAAAGGAAAAAAAAAAAAAAAATAGTAATATTTTTTTTTTTTCTCTCTTTATCTAAAGAATGCATGAATAACTTGTTATTTTCCGTATGAACAACTATTATTACATAAAAGGTTGATAATATATTTAATCAAGAGGTAAAGAAATGCAAATCCCTCTAACAAAGTTTAAATTGTTAAATAATAAGACTAAAGATATAAATAATAAATGCAATTGAAGAACCTAATGTATGTGACTAATAAGTATAAAGGGAAGTTAAACTGTATATATGCATTGGCACGTAATGATTATTTTGATATTTATGGAAGAAGTAATATTTCATATTATGAATATATTAATACTAAGAATAGAAAAACTAGTCATGAGATACAGAAAAGACTCAAAGCTATAAAACAAGCTAAAGAAAGTAAATTTAAAAAAAAAACTTCATTATTTCCCACAAGTGATAGAGTATATATGATAAAGAATAATATTAACTTTTTATACAATAATAGTTAGCTGTTCACACGTAAAATAACTAGTCATATATTCTCATATTAAAAAAAAAATGACAATTTTTTTTTTTTTTTTGGATGTTTTATTTCTGTTAAATTTTTTTTTTTTCGGGGTATTTAATGAAAGATTTAAAAAAAATGGAAATGTTTCTATAAAATTTTTGTTGTTAAATAGAAATAATTTTTAAAATAAAAATTAAATTCAAAATTAAAAAGAAAAACAAAAAGTATTTTGTCTTAATTACTATTTAATTTTTATTTGTTTTTTAAAAGACTGTTAATAACTATAATTTAAATTTACATGTTTGTTTTAATCAATTATTTTAAGTACTTTTTTTAATAAATGAATATATTAACTTTTTCAAAATGAAATATAATTGTGTGCAAACAAAATAAAAAATATTGACTATTTACTCTATTATGCAAAACAAAAGAAAAAAAAAAAATTTTAACAAAAAAATTTTTTTCTTTTAGTAAAGAAATAAAAAAAATAAAAAATATATAATTTTTTTTTTAACAAAAAATATTTTTTCTATTTGTGAAGATATAAAATAAAAAAAAAAAATATATATTTTTTTTTTTTTGAATTAGTTTTGTGTTTTATAAAATGTTTTATTTATATATTATATATTTTATTATTTAATAAAGATTTATATGTTTTATTAACATACAACTTAATTATCATTAAATATAACCACTTTAAATAAAAGTAATATATCATAAAGGAAATGCCTAAAGATTGCTGTATATTTATATATATAAATATATTTGTTCAGTGCTCTAATAAAGTAATGGAACATCTAATTAATAAATGAATAATCAACAACAAAAAATAACAATTAAAAATAACACTGCTAATTCTTTAATCTCAAAATCCTTTTTTTCTTATTAAGAGCATTTGACATGATATTAACTCTTTCATTTTTAAATGAGACTAATGCAAAGAACTACAAAAGTATGCGATTCAAGTGGCAATTATTCATCAAAATATTTGGCAGCATGCATAAGTATATTATGCTATTTTAAATATTTTTTTTATATTTCATCATTTTAGTAATAATATATATAAAAAATAAATGATATGTTCTCGAAAAAAAAGCTTTATTATTGACTTGCTTTACGCTTCCAATGGTTTCATAATGATTATTGAAGTAGACCATGCATATCAAATATATCATTGAAGAACATACTTATTCTGTACATCATATTATTTAACAAGAAATTAGATAAAGAAATTTTCTTAGTACTTATTCTTTTGGCAATCTCATTCCTTATAGTACCCAAATTATAAATGGTACATTTTATATTTAATAAATCACTGCTACTAAAACTATTTTCTATAATATGAGATACTGTTATGGGCTCTACAATGTACACCCTTAATTTTGCTTGAACTTCTTCTCTTTGTAAAGGACCAGATCTAAAAATCTCACCAAGGCGTTGAGCTATCCTTAATGACATATTCCAAAGGACACTATGTGTTAATTCAATATTTTCTTGCTGAAGTTTTCCAAGAATACTACTTTGAATTAATCCAATATTATTAATTATTTCTTCAGGATTTTTATTATTATCAGTTATTAAATATACTATTTCCTTAGTTGACATGTATTCTAATTCGGAACATTCACTTATTTTTAATAAGATTTCTTCATCAAGTAGATCTGGACGTTGGTGTGTTCTAATATTACTTGAAGAACTATCCTCTAAACCACCTTCTGCAAGATTTCTTTCTTTTTTATTCCATAATATAGGGATGTACTTGTGTTGTATTACATTTTCTAAAGTAACAAACAAATTAATATCATGCCAAAACGTTGACAAATTAATAACTAACAACACACTAATAAAATATAATATTTTAAAAATCTTCATTTTAAGGAATAAATAAATATAAAATAATTATTATCTGTATGAAAAAATAAGTTCTAAAATTAATAAAGTGCATGTGTATAATTTATGTAGAGAAAAACATTTATATATGCATACAGTTTTAAATACTAATTAAAATATATATATTTTTTTTTTTATTCCTTTCAAAATTATTTCCTATCTTTCAATTTAAAGAATTAAAAAAATAAATTATAATTATCTCATAAATAATTCTTTTTTAATTTTTATATTTAATAATAATAATGGTTAACTTATTTTTAACAAGAAGCATGTAAATCTATAAAAAATATAATTTTTCTATATATTTTCCTTTTAATAAAAAAAAAAAAAAAAAATTCAATAATAAGTAAAGCAATACAAATCTTAGTAAATATCCTAGTTTAAGAATAAGTAAAATAATTTGTATCAATTCAAATTAAAATAAAATTATGTGAACTTAAAAAAAAAATTAAAGTCCATTCAAATAACTAAAAATATAACCACCAAAAAATGCAAATAAATACAAAAAAGGTAAAAAAAATGAAAATTTGATAACTACAAATAATGTAATGCATAACAAAAAAAAAAAAAAAAAAAAAGAGATCTATAAAAACTAAAAGATAAAATTCAAATATCATAAATTATTAACTTTGGTACTTTTTCCAAAATAACAAATAAATATATAAATTATATACTATAAAATACTTTTTTTTGAATTCATATAAAAAAAAAAACAATTCATATTTTCTAACAGCATGTAAGGAATAAAATGTTGTACAAAAACACTTAAATTATAGTATCTCTCAACATTTAATTAATAAAAGATATTATCAACCTTTTATAATATAAAATTTAGTTTACTAATTAGGACAATCCTAGTTAACCCTGTAATGAATGTAGTTTTAAAAAAATATATAAAATTTTTTTTTTTTTTTAAAGATAAGAGCATATAAAACTTTTTATTTAAAATGAATAAAAAAATACTTTGTTCCGTTTTATTTAATTTTTATGCCTTTAAAAATTATTTAAATATCTTTAAATTTGTTAATTGTTGTAATTAAATTTTTTTATTTAATCGTAATTTAAAAGAGAATATATATTTTTAAAAAAAATAAGGTATTCATTTATTAAAGTAAATAAATGCATTTGAAGCAATAAAAAGACTCTTAATTAAATTAAATATTATATATATAAACTTACTGATTTCTAATTTTATACTTATTTTTTTTAAGAATCAGTATAATTTTTTTATACATGCTTTTTATTAATTTATTTGCCAAATGCTCAAGTAAAATTTATAAACGAGCAATTAGTCAATATGTAGATTCTCAAAACCCATTAAATCCATATAATTTATTTAAGACCACAAACATTATTAAAAAAAATTAAACAATATGAAACAAATATATCGGTAATATTTTTTAATAACTGAACTTGACAAAATTTTTTTTCATACAAAATATTATTTTTTTTTAAAAAATTGTTTTATTCTAAAATGTAAAGACATACCAAAAAATATTGTGTAGATAATTTTATTCATTCATGTACATATTTTTGTTGTTGCATGCATTATATTTTCTAAAATAAAATTCTTATACAATAATAATTAGTATTTCTATATCATTTCAATTTTTAAATGCCATTAAATTTAAAAAATTTAATTTCATATCTATTTAATCATTGTCGCTAAATTTATAAATTATTTAATTCAAACTTTTGCTATTTATTCTCATTATTTTCACGTCATTTTATTTTTTCTTTTCGTTACTTTTTTTTTTTTTTTATCATAATATATTATTTATAATTTCAATAAAAATTTGTATAACCAATAATATAAATTACATGATTTTTATTTTTATTTTTTATTATTTTTATTTTTGAAATGAAAATTTTTTGGAAAAACATTTAAGATTGCTTATTTAAACAATAAGCATAAAAAATGATTTTGTATGCTATATTTTCCCTAATTATTAAAATGTACATTTTCAAATATATATATATTAAAAACATGTTTTATATCTTTCAAAAATAAAAATAAATCAATATATTTATATAAATTATAAAGCAAAATAAAATGAAAAATATATAGCATCCATTTTTCAATCAAAACAGTCTTTAATATTTATAATACGAGAAAGACAATAATATTTTATTGCCCATTTATATCTTTTTATGATATTTTATGCAAATTAAATTAATAAAGTATTTAAGAAAATCTCTATTCACTTTATCATAAAACCTTTTACTATAGAAAATTATATATACTATTTATTTAATTATTCTTTATGATCTAAAACAAATTTATTTTTCATCTTATTTTTAATCACGTTTCTCCAGTTTTTAATATACTGGTTTATTAATTGCCCATTTAATGACTTTGCTAGGGTATTAAACAAACAAATTAATAAAGAGTATGTATAACTAAGTATACATTTATATATATATATATATATTTGTTTTTATTATATATATATAGTTTTCTTATGATGCATAATATTTAATCTGAGTTAAATTTTACTACATCTTTTAATAAACCTATTAATTGTTATAAATGAGTTTTTATTTACAAAAAATTACTTATTCTTTAAATTAAAAACATACAAACAAACTATAACAATTAATAACGTCAAAACTTTAAATTATTCAATGTTATTTCAAAAATATACATTGAATATAACATTAACATTATTCTTTTGTCTCTCAAGTTTTAATAAGTAAAAATTAATTCTTTATCTAATTTTTAAAAATACCAACGTCAACAAAAACAAAACAAAAAAAAATTAATTTTTTTATTTCCATTTTTTTTTTTAATTACAAAGATGTATATAAAAATAAATAAACAAACAAAAAAAATTAACTTTATTTTCTTTTTTTTATTAACTAGCGTCAATGCATGGCTAACTTGTATGTACACAAGTAGTAAACTAGCTTAGTGTACTACAAAAGGTTAATAACATATTTTATTAACCATATACATAATTATGTTATATTTAAATTCTATATCATTCACATATTAATATTATGTAAAATATATATATATACTATTTTTATGCTAAATTTTCTTACTTTTTAACATTCTCGATAAAAAATAAATAATAAAATTTATATATATATATAGCTTAATATGAAAACATTTTTTTATAATTATTTTATTATAAATATAATAGTATAAATATCATACATAAATTTTGTTTTATATACCTTTATATGTATATCTATATAAACACATTTTCCTTCTTTATCTTATAAAAATTTTAAATATGTCAATATATTTTATAAATAATATATTTTAAAAAAAAAAATACATTACTATTTTCCTTTTTACTTAAATTTAATTAATATATATAATTTTTCTAAGTATTTTTTACATTTATTATAGATAAATTATTTCTATGTTTTTAAATTTCGATTACACAATTAAAAACTATTAAAAAAAACGACAAGATACAGACACATTAATAGTTAAAATGTGTTTATTAATAAAATTTTAATTTTTAAAAACTAAATAACAAAAATAAATAATACAATAAATTTGTAAAAATAACAAAAACTAATGTAATGTAGTGTTTAAATAAAAGCACATTAATAAAATATTAATTTTATTTTCTTACTAAAATTTTTTTTTTAAATAAGACTATAATATATATATCATATCAATAAAATAAATTCAATTAAAATAATTCTATTCATAAAAAGATTTTCTATAAAAATAAAAATGGGTTAAGTACAGTCATAAATATTCTGATTATAATTACTAAAAAGTAACTTAAAAAATTTTACAATTAAAAAAAAAGAAAAATTGTCTTTGAAATGACTTTTTTTCTTTCATAGTTTTATTTTGATTTATTCAATGTTCAAACGATTCCGTTTTATATTGTACAATAAAATCAATAAATAGTGTGTATAGTAATCTACACTAATTTTGTTTTAAATTTATTTATTATAGATCGTATACTATCTTCATATATTTAATTATATAACTTGAAATAAATAACATATTTCGAATGTAACTTAAAACATCTTAATTCAAATAATATTTACCCATAATTTTATCACTCTTCACATATTAACTTCACTATGAAATGTTCATGTGTTTTTATAAAAATTTTTAATCATCTATATTCATATTTACATAATATTTACAAATAGTAAACAATATAATGTATATTTATGTATATAAACTTTCATGAATAGTTAATTCCTATAATTGATAAAACTTGATTCTTTCTTTATAATTGATTTATTAATTGGATATTCAAAGACTTGGATAAAAGTAATGAATATCCAAGTTAATAAAGAGTACGTTTTAGTACTCCTCTATAATTTTGTATTGTATATTCTATTTTTATAATACAAAATTAATTAAATCACTTTAATAAAATAAGTCTATAAAAGTTAAAATAAAATAAAAGCAATCCACTTGCTATCCTTTTCTTTTTCAATCTTTCTCCATAAAAATTCATTCTCCAAAAAAAAATAATAAATAAAAATAAAAAAGAAGATATGATATAATCATAACCGAGATGTGTCAAAAAAAATGGTAATGTGGGTACACTAAATTGGTCAAGGTTCTAGTAACTTATTGCATGCAGTGTACTCCTAGATAAAGGAGTAATTATTTAAGTTATAAATAATTGTTTAGTACTATGAAATTAACTACAAACATATATATAAGTTTTATTAAGATAAACTTCAAACTATACATTAATTAAGGGCAATGAATTTATTCATTGACCAATAATTAAACATTTTTTAATTCATTTTCCTATAAAAAAAAAAAAAAAAGCATTATCATCCTTTTTTCTCATATATATATATAAAGAGAAAATAAAAAATAATTTTCCAAAAAATTATATCATTTAAAATATAAATCAAAATTTTTTTTTCAGTATACTAATATTTTTAAGTATATATATATTTTTTTAAATTAAATAACAAAAATAATTTTTCAAAAACCTTAATTACGCAACTATATTTTTAGCTATACTTTATTATTTCCATTGAACATTTAAATGGATAGATTATATCCTTTATTGGCCATGCGAAATCACTATTAAAAAAATTATAAATTTATATTATCTTCCATAGCTTGCTTTATAATATTATGTCTTTTTTTTATCTCTTTATTTATATTTCCACAATTATTACTTACATCACAATGCGGAGCAATGCTTCTTTAAATGTCAAGATTATTTTTTGGTTTAAAAACATAAATAAGATTTGAAACCTTTTTATTTTTCTCAGTTATTTGTATTATATATTTTAATTACGTCTTATATGTATCTTTTATTTTGTTAACAAACCATTTGATCTTTTTTAAATGGAATTATAATTCCTTTTCCCTTACAATAAATAGATATTGCTTTCAAATTTCTATTTTTTATGTTAATAACTCTGAGAGAAGGAACAGTGTTGTTTACATTGTATATATTTAGTGTAGTACTTAGTTTATTGTCTTTTATTCTTTGATTTATTAGTTGGATATTCAAATACTTTTATAGTATTTTAAACAGGCATATTATTAAAAAGTATGCGTACACATTTGCATCTATCTTAATTATTATATCATTTATAATATATAATTATAAAATCCTTATATAATTATGCTATTGATTTATTAATTGGTTACTCAACTACTTTAATAAAAGCGATGAATATCCAAGTTAATAAAGAGCAAATTTTAAGACTCCTTTATAATTTTGTATTAAAGTTTCTATATAATATAAAATTAATAAAACTACTTTTAAAACTAAAATATATGAGTGAAATTTAATTAAAGTAATATACATGCCATTCTTTTCTCATCGATTCCTTCTCTCATGAAAAAAAAAATATATTAAAAAAAAAAAGATGAAAAAAAAACATTAAAAAAAAATTAAAAAAATGAATAAAAAAGGCATTAATATAATTATAACCCAGATGCGTCTTAAAAAAAAAACTTTTATTAGACACACTAAGTTGATCACAGTGATAATACTTTAGCCCTCGCATGCAATGAACTCCTAGGTAAGACAAAATAAATTTTGGTCTAATTGGTTAGTACTATTCAATTAATCAAGCACATATATATATAAGTTTTATCAAGGAAAACCTAAAACTGCATATTAATTATGGATAATAAATTTATTCATTGGCCAGCTATATAATATAAAATAAATAATTTATTTATTCTATGTGTTAAAATCTTTGAATCACTAATATATTAAATATATATATGTATATTTTAACACATTAAAATTTTATTACTTTAAATAGTTTTTCATGAGTTTATGCTTATAACTTACTAAAAATATAATAATATTTATCATAATTTATCTCATCACCTAAAAAAAAAAAATTTATATAATAAAAAATAATGTATATATATTTTATTTATTTTTTTGCATGCACTTAAGTCTACGTGCTTTATACACATCTTATCGTATTAAATTTTATGCAAGCATATCAACTGGTGTATTTCCTCAAATACCTTAACACATAACTAAATATTCAACTACATAATATTTCATATTATTAAAAGTTCAAAAATACCAATAGCACTTTTATTGACTATTCTAGGAAAATCCATATAAAATAATATTACATATGTTAATATCCTGGACAATTAATGGTGTTATAGATCTATTTTAAATTGTATTAAAAAGGAACATTAAATAAACTTTTTTGTTGTGCATGTAAAATATGCTAGGAAAATATTTAAGTTAAAACATGTGCAATATAAAAAATATATATATCTACCTTTTTTTAATTATGCTCACTAAATAAAAAAAAATTATATAAAAAAATATATGTGAATTTAAATAATAATTTTTACTTAATTTTTTTCTTTTAGTGTACGTATTTTTCGAGTTTGTGTAATTTTTTTAAGCTAATTATTTATTAAATGCCTGTTCAAAGACTTTACTAGAGTATTAAATACACAAATAAATAGAGTAAGTATAACTGATTATGTTGATTTTAATTTTATACCTATTTTTGTTTTATAAATATGTAAATTTATATACATAACATTTACTTTAATTAAGAAGCTTCTTACTTTTTCAGAGGTATTTATTTACTTTAACAAATGTATACTTTATTTTTGTTAAAAATTGAAACCCTCTTTTAAATTATGATCACATATGATAATCTAAGTATAGAAGATAACAAATTTAATTTAAAATCATTTAACTTTTTTAGAAAAAATAATAATTAAATATATAAAAAAAAAGATATTTTTTCTTTACCTTAAATAAAAAGTTTAATAATACTTTTATCTTCTAAATATTTAATCACCTTTTTCAATGAATTTAAAATCCTTTCAGTGGTTTCAAAGGAATAATGAATTCATATCAAAAAAAAAAAATAAAATAAAATTTATATATTTTTTTTTTGTTTTTTAACTTAGTACATGGATAACTCGTATTTTCTTGATTGGTGATTTACTAGAGTATTAAACAAACAAATTAATAAAAAGAATGCATAACTAAATATACGGATTTTTATATATATATACTTATTTTATTATATATGCATATATAATAGCTTTTTATAATGTATAATATTTATATTATACATTAAATTATTCTATATTGCTTATCAGATATATGTTTACATTTAAAAATGAGTTTAATATGTCTATTAAAAAATACAGTAAATTTTAAATCAAATTAAATATTATGCATCATAAGAAACCATTATATATATAATAAAAACAAGTATGTATATATATTTAAAAAATGCATACTTAGTTATACATACTCTTTATTAATTTGTTTGTTTAATACTCTAGTAAAGTCATTAAGCAGGCAATTAATAAATCAACTATATAACATACATAACAATTTGAAAATTTGCAAAAAAATAATCTCATATGACAAATTACCTTCATATGTGATTAAAAGAGCAATATATAATCATGTTAATTTTTTGCTGATTTATTGATATTTTACATCTACGTGTAGCTAAACATGATTCATACCTCTTTATTAAAAATATTTTTATAAATTTTTCAATTACTTAGTTTTTAGATTTAACAAAATATGAATACTTATACATTCCTTTGCTTCACAAAGTACACGTCTTTAATAAAATATGTTGATTTATTTTTAATATAAGAAAATATTTAATTTCTAATATAATGAATTTGCACTCTTTCATAAGAACTTGTGAATTAATTTTGGGAATTATCCATAAATTTATAGAAATATAAATAGAATTCTTAAAGTGAGTTTATTAATTTTTCATTTTCCTCTTTTATATAATTACTGTTTTTAATAAATTCATGGATTATCATATTCTTCTCCCAACGATTTATTGATATGATGTTCATTGAGCTTGCTAAAGTATTTAACAAACAAATTAATAAAATGCATGTACAAATTTCTCCACTACTTTTAATTATTATAAAAATTATACTAATTCTATAAATAAATATACTTTATGCACATAGTTTACATAACTAAGTATTTAATGTTTTAGAGGAATTTATTTACTTTAATAAAAATTATACCTATTATTATTAAAGGCTCAAATCCTAGTTAATACTATTGATTATATGTAAAATAGTCATTTAAAATAAACCATTAATTTTATATTAAAGTTATTGACATTCTTTTAAAAATAGATAAAAATTAAATATTAACAAAAATAAAGTCCTTTTTATTTTTCCACTAAATCCCGAATTTAATTTTTTAAGGTTTCAAAAATTAATTCGATCAACAAAATAAAATTCTCAACAGCAAAATATAAAAACTAAATTTTAAAAACACAATAAACGAAAAACTTATAAAATAAAAAAAAAAAAAAATAATTGAACTTTTTTTTTTTTATTAACTAGTGAATGTGGATGAATAACTTGCTTTTTGTTCGTATAACTTACTAATAATTTCATAAAAGTTGAATATCATCTTTTATTAATCCCAGATGGACCAGGTTCATCATACATTTCATCTTTTATAGATAAATTGTGTTTATTCAATACCTTATTATTTCCTGTGCTTGTAGCGTTCATGAAAGACTCACTAGATTCCCCTGACCCACATGGTTTTTTCTGATATATTTTTTCTTTTACATTTTCCGTATAATCTAAACCATCTTTATGATATTTTCCTTTTTCTTTAAGTCTTTCTGTCATTTTATTCGTATTATATAATGCATTCCTTGCAGGAACCTTCCTCTTAGTTCTTAAATTACTTGTAAAATGATTACCACAATTTTCACCTCTTAATTTGCAACAACTTCTATATCTTCTAAAGTTCTTATTTATTTTATCACTTTTTATTTCATCATTAACACTAGTATTTACATTAGATACTTCTTTTTCAATAGAATCTATATCATCAAATACACTAAGATCAATCATGTTCTCAAAAGCTGATGAACAACCTGCATTATTCTCAATAATAAAATTATCGAATTGGCTATCCAATAAATGAATTTTTGCTATATCAAGAAAAAAATTAAAAAATATATATATTTTTAGTAACATATATTTTTTTTTATTTATTTGTTTATAATCATATAATATCTTGTTTTTAATGTGCTACATAATATAATTTATTTATTTTATTTTATTATTTTTTTTTTTTTTTTTACAACTCTCTTCCTCTTCTAATTTTCTTGTGTATCCATGGTTATTTTTTAAATTTTCCAATAAAAAATGTAGTCCATTTTCATTTTTTATTATACGTATAAAATTTACAGACAAAAAATTTTCTAGACAGCAAAAAGAAATTGCGAAGATATATACTGGTGATAGAATAATAAATTTCATTTAGATATATAGATAGAAAAAATAACAAATAAAACTTCTAAAAATAATTTTTTTTCTATATATAATTAATTTAATAACATAGTAATTCTATAATAATTCCTAGTTTCTTTAGTTGTTTTCTATTAATTATTTAATTATTATTGTTTCTACTGAATAAATTTTTTCTTTTATCCTTACTTTTAATTAATAATATATGGTATTTTATGTTATATATCAAATAAATATTTCTTCTTTAAATTAAATAAACAGTTTTCTAATTTTATTTACCATAGAAAATAATAAAAACATTAGACAAACACAGTTGATAATGAATATTTTTTCATACTATTTACTATATATTAAGATCTAATATAATAATTTTAAGATGTAAAATAGCTAATGTATAATGAAATAAAATTATATATAATTTAAGGTTTTTTATGCATATTTAGTGCGTTGCTTTCTTATTTTATATTTAGCTATGCGTCTTTTTTTCTTTATTGAATTTCCATACCGAAATTGTTCAAAACGAATATATTATTAATTCTAATTTATAAATATCTACTTCATAATAAAATAGATAAAAATTAAATCTACTTAAATATTTGCTTATAAATTAAATTTAATTATATTTAAAATAATTGAAAATTTTAATAACAGCTTATCATGAAGCTCGTAAACTATAATTCATTTTTTGTTATATCGCTAATTGATTTATCAATCATCTGTTTAATGACTTTTTTAGTATAATGAATAAATGAATTAATAAAGAACGTGTAGAAACGTCTCTGCTACTTTTTATTATTATAAAAATTATGTTAATTTTACAAATGAGTAAACTTTATAAGCACAGTTTTTATAACTGAGCATTTATTGTTTTAGAAGCATTTATTTGCTTTAATGAAAACCATCTTTATTTTTATTTAAAACTTAAGTCCTTGTTAAAACTGTTGATTATATGTAATATAAGCCTTTAAGGAAAAGTAAAAAAAATTTAAATTTAAATTACTAACAGTCCTTTAGAAGTGTATAAAAATTAAATAACAATAAAAGAAAAACCCTGATCATTTTTTTTTTTAAACTTTTAGTTCAACTTGACAATCAATTTTTTACTCCAATAAATTAACTAAAAAAAAATAAAATTAAAAATTAAAATTATATTTAACAAAAAGAACCTAAAAAAATAAAAAAAAAGTAAAGACTTCTTTATTTTATTTTATTTCTTAAATTAGAGGATGTACATACCTAATATTCTATATTTTGTGTAAGTTACCAACTATTACTCCTTAAAAGGTTAATAATATCTGTTACTAACCATTAATAATTTTTTTTTCTTTTAATTTAGTTTAGAAAGTAATAAATGTAATTACATAGAATAAAACAAAGCATCTCATATTTTTTTAGAATAAAAAAAATAAAAAAAAATTATATATTTGTGTCAAACACCATTTTAACTATATATGCATGTGTTTGTCTTTTTTTGAAATTATTAATAAAATTTTAAGAAAATAAAAAAAATTTATAAATGTTTTCTTAGCTAATACATATACATTTAAATATGAAGCATAATACAAATTTATATTTTTAATAAGGAATGCAATAAATTTACATTGCTTATTTTGATACAAAATAAATTTACAGATTCTGTTTTCATAATGTAATCTTATATATTATTTGAAAAGTATAACCTAAATTCTTTTAAAAAAAATGAAAGATACAGAAAAAATTATCTTAATATAATTTATATTATTCTCATAATTTAAAATTAAAATAAGTATTTATTTTATAACTCAATTTTTTTTTATTGTTTTCTTATTTTTTATTATTGAGCAATAAATGACTGTACATATTTTTTGGATTGTTAAAAAGACATAATTTTAATATAGCTTAATGTTTAATTTTGCATATAAGTAATTTGAGAATATATATATATTCTTTAAGACTAAAATTTTATTGTATGTTCCAAGGAAAATGTTTTTTGTCTCAATATTTTTTTTATGAAAATGAGAAAAAAAAAAAGTATTGTGTAATTTATAAGAATTATAATGTTTTTATAAGTCTTAATTTTTATAAATAATTAGGTATTATTTATTATAAAAAGACAATATATGATGAGCTTTGTATAATTTTTTTTTTTTAAATAATGTAAACTTTAATTAATTAGAATGTAAAAGAATAATAATGTATATTGTGTTAATATATATTTTATTATCAAGTTTTAAAAGATTCTATGAAATAAGGAAATTAGTTCATATTAAGTATTTTAATTCCTGTAAGCATATAAATTTTTTTTTATAAGGGTTATTTTATAATTAGTAAATTATATAGAGATTACTCTACATGATCTATATTAAATTAATTATTCAGTACTTCCAAAAAATCATTGAATAGACAATTAATAAACTAATTATATAAAATCACAATAAAAATTTCCAAAATTTTTTTTTTTTTCTAATATTTGCTTTCCCTTCTTATATATTAATATATCTCAACGCCTATTAATTTTTTTCTATACAATATAATGAATAGTAATTATGATAATATTTATCTACTTGCTTTTTAATTGAAGAATCTATGAATATTATTGTCAATTAAATGAATATTTTCAACAATCATTTACAGAATGTTCTTTATTCATTGAAGTGTGATCTATATATGGTTAATAAAAAAATGTTATTAACCTTTTGTATTATAAAATTAGCTTACTAGTCAGGAAAATAGAAGTCAATTATACACTGACGTTAGTTATAAAATATATATATATAGCTATATTTTTTTTGTTTATTTTTATTTTTATATATCTTTGTAATTTTAAAAAAAAAAAATTTTTTTTTTTTTGTGGAAGTCGTTGACGTTGAGTTGAAAGATTATTAATTTTTAATTGAAAGATAAAAACCAATGATAAGTAATTTAATGTTTATGTTGTATGCGATTTGTATATTTTGAGATAACATTGAATAACTTGGAGTTTAATTAAGTTATTTGTTATAACTTAATTTGTGTATGTTTTTAATTAAAAGAATATGCTTATTCTTTATAAATAATAATAAATTTATAAAAGTAAAATGTATCTATTAAGCAATACAAAATTGCTTAATTCAAATTAAATGTTATATATTATAAATATTACTATATATAATAAAAATAAGTATATATATATATATATATCCGTATATTTAGTTATATATACCCTTTATTAATTTAACTAGCTTAAATAATATAAAAATATTAAAACATCCAATCAATAAATCAGTGTATTTTTAATCTTTATATGTAATTTATTTTTATCAAGTTAAAGCTTCAAAAAGACCAATAATATTTTTTATCGACCAAGTTAAAATAAATATCCCTACAAATATTTCATATTTTCATCAATATCATGATTAAAATTTCTTTTAATAAAATCATAAAAAGTGAAAATATAAAATAAAATAAACTAAAATATAAAACATTTTCATGATTTGATATAAATAATATATAATGATAAAATTTTTATAATATTATTTATTTTGAAAAAAATAAAATTGTTTTAAAGAACTTTAATCTTCTCTTGAACGTGCTTTCTTACTATCATATATATCGTAAAATATATATTTTAAGTAATAATTTCTTTTAGACTTAGACTTCGCTGGATGTTTTTACTTTATATTTTTGTTAAAGAATTTACATACTAATTAATCTTTTTATTCCAATAGAGTATAAGAAAAAAATGCTAATAGGCAATGATGTTCATTCTCTGAATCTAAATGTAATATGTAAATAAAATAAAAGTTCCATCAATTTGTATTTAAAATATATTTATAGAAATTATAAATAATATAAAAAATTTATCAGATGAATTTATTTAAACTCCAATGAATTATTTATTTCAAGTGCATGTTTTAATATATAATTAAATATATTAAAATGTGTTATGTTCTTTTAGAAATAAAGTATGATAGAAATTATTCATCCATAAATTAAGTAAAAATATAAATTAATATAATAAAAAATATAAATTTTAATTATTCGATAATAATTTAACTGTTCTGAATTGTTATAAAGTATATGTAATGACTTGTAAATGATTTATTTTAATTTTTGTATTAATTAAAAAATATATTTTACAAATAATGAACATTTAACTCATTAGTATTAATGGAATAATCATGTAATTTTTAAAAATTGCAAGTAATGTTTGTAAAAATTAATATTCGTTTTTATTTATGTAATTTAACTTATTGCATAAGCATTTTTCCTTTTCGTCATTTGTTTATGATAAATTAAAGCTTTTTTATATAAATATTTTTCATTTAACTGAAAAAAAAATTATTTAATTTATTTATACAACAGAAATAAATTTTTTTTATTATTATAGTAACAAAAAATGCTATGACACTATGGACAATGAATAAATTCATAGCCCTTAATATACAGTTTAAGGTTTGTCTTAATAAAACTTATATATATGTTCGTAGCTAATTTAATAATATCAAATAAGCATTTAAAACTTAATTATGTCTTCTCTAGGAGTACATTGCATGTAAAAAGTCAAGATACTAGAACCTTGACCAATTTAGTGTGTCTAATTACTTTTTTTTTTTTTAAGACACATATCAGTTACGATTAGATTATGTCTTTTTTTTAAGGTGGGAGAGAGATTGAAAAAGAAAAGGATAGAAAGTGAATTGCTTTTATTTTATTTAACTTTTATAGACTTTTATCTTCTTAAAATGATTTTATTAATTTTGTATTATAAAATTAGAATCTATAACACAAAATTATAAAGGAGTCCTAAATTTTGCTCTTTATTAACTTGGATATTAATTACTTTTATCCAAGTCTTTGAATATCCAATTAATAAATCACACTATCAATGTTTTTATAAAATTGTGTATTAATGTATATGGTAATATTACTATTATTTTTAAATTTAGATTCATTTATTATTTTCATGTAGAGAGTCTAAGTAAAAAAAAAGTTAATTAGTAAAAATTTTCATTTTTTGTAAAAAATATTTTAAATCTTTAAAATTACCAAAAAAATCAGTACTAATGATTATTATCCTTCGAAAACCAGCTAACATTGCATTAATTTAATTTAATTACAACTTTTATAATTTTTATATTTTTGAAAAAAAAAATTACAAAGGCATAAATGTCATTTTTTTATAAGAAAAAAATTTTTTTATCCATATATTAAATATTAAATTCAAAAAATATATTAAGAACTCAATCTTTGTAGTTATTTTAATTCTTAAAGACTATTTAAGAATTTTATAATATAAAAAAATAAAATCTAGAATTAAAAAAAAAAAAATAAAATTTTACATATTCTAATTAATTATAATATACAAATATACTGCAAAATTAACGACACAAAAAAAAAAAAAAAAAAACCATAACATATCATAAGGGAGAACTTGACAGAATACAAACACTTCTATAACTTTTAAAAATGAAAATTTTTTTTTTTTTTACACCTTATAAATTTTTAAATATTAGAAAATATTTAATTATCATTATAAAACATTCGTTATTTGTAATCTATGGACTATAAAATTTCAAATGAATTATTACAAAAAAAAAATATCTTTTGTATTATTCAAAAAAATTATTATTTCTTTCCCATAAAATGTGAATATCACATACGAAATAAAATGATATAATCTTTATATATTATTTTTTAATACTAATTTGTTTAACGGTACACTCTTTTTTTTTCTATTTACAAATGCATCATTTATTATGAAATATAACTCATTTGAATTTCTTCTATTGAAAATTTATGTATTTTTCTTAATAAATTATTTATTATATATAATTTTCCCCCTTTTACAATTTTTTATTCTAAGTCTTTTAAAAAAATGCCTTTATTATTAAGTAAATGTTCTAAAACAAAATTTATTGAAAAGTAAACGATTTTAGATCTCTTATGCTGCATTTTTTCATCTGAATTACATGTAATATAAGAAAAATTGCATTGTTCATATATTTCCTTTAAAACACTTTCAATATATTGATTTTCTAAAAGGAAACTTTCTAAATTTTCTAATTTCTCATTAATTCTGGATATAATGAGAAACCATTGTGTATACATTTTTAATTTTTTTTTTTGTTCGTCATATTTTTTAAAAGCAATATCTATATTATCAAAAAACTCTTTTTTTTTTTCTGGTGATTTTATACATTTTAACTTGAGAAAATTTACATTTAAAAGTGATAAAATTTCTCTAAAATCTAACAAAAACTGAGATACTTTATTGATTACAACTAACTTTTCAAGCAAAAGTGCTGCATCATTCCATTTACTTTGTAATTCTAATTCCTCTTTATTATTTTTTAAACATAGTCTAGAAGTTCTTATCGATGCACGAAAAACTCCATCTAAATTAAATTTTTCCTTAAATTTTTTAAAACTTTCTTCATTCTCATGTAAGATTTTCATTAAATTTTTTTTAATAACTGGTCCTAAATTTCCATCTTCCAGTAAATACGAAATTTCTTCTATCTTATTTTTATAGTCATATTTGTCAAAATACCATAATAAAAAATCCTTAAGAAGTAATATATTGAAATTCCCTTTCATTTTAAAAATATCAAAGAGTTTTTTTTTTGTTAAATTAAAGGCACTTTGTACATTATTTATTAGCCTTCTTATAACATTTAAATTACTATTCAAACCCCTTAAAATGCTTATATCTATTTTAATATATTTTGATTGTGAATCTGATGATAAAGATGATAAAAAATTTATTATTTTACCTAATTTATCTGTTTCCAATAATTCCATAAAATATTTGTAATTAAAAAATCTTAAATCTAGCTTATAATTTTGATAATTTTCAGCAAGTTTTCTTACATTTGCAACTACAGTGGAAAGAGAGATCGTATAATCAGATATAATAGAATTATATTTTTCCAAGATACTCTCTGCTTTTACAAGCTCTGCTTTTTCTAATAGAACAATATCTTTTTTTGCACACACTTTTTTTAACATTTTCTTAAATAATTCCAAATTATAATCTTTTGTATCAGATAGATCATTATTTTTTCTTAATATACTAATCCTTTCTTCATTTTTTCCTTTAAAATGTAATTTTAAAAAGCTATTAGCTAAATTCGTATATATTAAATTTGCCCTTTTTGCATAAACTAAACTATTATTATGAACATATACATAAATACCACCTAAGCATCTCATCATAATATCTTTATCTTCCGTTATATCTCCATGAAATGCATCATTTAATAAATCCATCAATTTATATCCTTTGCAGCTTTCTGGATCCTTAAATTCTACTAATTTTGAGCCACCTCCAGCTAACTCTGATTCACGATTACTTGATTCTTCAGCTTGATTACTAGAGCTAGAAAAACAAGTTTCTTGTTCTCCAGGTGTCAGTTTAATACTTTTTAAACTACTTTTCGAAGTAGTTCCTTCACCTTTTTTTTCAGGAATTGGTTTATTTTGCATATTAGTACTTTGACCAGCTTTTTGATTGAACTTTGATACTAATTCCCTTACACAAGGGAAAGAAATGCCTTCATTAATGTAATAACAACTAAAAGGGAAAAAAAAAAAAAGTTTAAAAAGATGGTTATATTTAAAAAAATTTGATTTTTTTTACCTTGGTCGAACAAAGTAAGAGCATTTACATTTCCAACAGCACAATAATAACCAAAGGAAAACCTTAAGAGAAACAAAAAAAAAAATTATTTAGTTATAATTAAAAATTTAAGGTGATTTTAAATAAACTATTATAAGATACAACATAATTATAAGCCTAAATATATTTATAGTTACTAATAAAAATACATTCTTAAAATATAATTATAACATGTAAATATAAAGATTGAAACTTCTTATTCATTATAGGAAAAATCTTCTAACTTTTTCACGCTTTTTATAAAAAACCACTTAAGTTCTAAACACATAATTTAACAAAAAAAAAATTAATTATATATGACATATAATTAATTATCTTAAAATGAACGTTATAAATCATTCTATTAAATTATAATCATTGAATAGTTATTTTTTATATATATTAAAATTATAATTATTTTTATTTTTTGATTTAATTTTAGATAGTCTTTCCGTTCTCATTTGTGCATGTTAGCATGCGCTTATATTATAATCTTTAAATATGAAAAATAAAACAATCGTTACACACGATTTTTTTGTTTTTATTAATCTTAACTATCTGCACAGCAATAACATCTCATAAAATCCCCTTGATTTCATATTTGTTTTTCAAATATTTAATTCTATTGACATTTAAAAAACTTTATTATATTCATTAAATATAATAATTAAAGAAAGTATAGAATTATTTCATATAAAAATTCTAATTAAGGGGCCACATGGAAAATTATATTAAAAATACATCTTTGAAAAATAAATTTTAAAAAGTATAATATTTTGTTCATTAATTATAATATTTTGTGTTTCAATTCACATAGAAGATGAAATATATTTTGCTTAAATGTGATGATGAAATCTTACGCAAATATTATTTGAAAATTATGAGGATTTTCAATGAATTCATTAGAGAATAATGAAACAAATTTTATAAAAAATTTCAATACTTCATTTAAGATAGTACTTACAAATTACTTTCATTTTAAAAAATTGTAAAAAATATTTTCTTAACCTTTATAGAGCACTTTGTTGTACTTTTTGTTCAATTAAAATAAAATGTTTCTTCTTTTTAAAAAAAATTTTAAGTATACATATTTATCTTAATTTTATTTATTTTTTGTATACACTAAAAGTATTAATATATTACATATAATTTATTATATATATTACCAAATGTAAGTAATAAAATATAATTCATCTAAAATATTTTTTTATATTTTTCTTAATTTTTGTTTTTATGTTTAAAATAGACAAAATATATTTAAAGAAAATTTAAACAAATTTTTTTATACATGCATTAAAAAATTACTATTAATTTCTTTTCATTAATAAAATAATGAATATTTATTTATTAAATACCTAAAAGGAAAATATAAAAAAAAATATATGGGTTCTCATAAAAATATAATTTTATTTTAAAGAAAGGAAAAAATTTTCTTAGAAGGTTTTACAGTAACAATTAAAAATATATATATTTTTCATAATTCAATCACTGTTCTGTAGAAATAAATTCAATTAAAAAAACTTATATTACAATTTTAATAAATGACTTACAATTGTTATTAATGTATTATCTATATTATTTTATTCTAGTTAATAGCAAAGTACTTTTTCCTTCTTATATATTGCTCTCATATTTTTTTTAATTTTTATACAATGTTGCTAACTTTATAATGAGCATAAATATATCTTTATTCTTATTTTTTATATAGAAAAATTTATAGTTGAATTTTTTGTTTAATATTAAGATATTTTTATATATAATAAAAATTATTTTTTCAATCTTATTTTTTATAAACTAATATTTTACTTATTAATTTATTTTATAAACACTAATTTATTAGATATTATCAAATGATAAATAAGAAATAGAAAAATGTCTAAAAATAATGTAATGCTAATACATCATCTTTGTATTTTTCAACGGACTAATATATTATTGCATTAATATATATATATATAGTTAATTTCATTTTATAAATTATTAAAGAAATACATACTACAAAATATTTAATATTTTTAAGAGACATATAAAATTAAATAATAATTACATAAAAATTCATCAATGAAAAGCATTTTATAAATATAAATGGAGAATTAAAAATAAGAAATACATTTAAAGGATCTTTTTATTTTCAGAAAACAAATTTATATAAAATAGAGAAATTTTCATAATACTAGAAAAATGTATTCATAATGACGTTGAAAATGTTATGTACTTTATTATGATTTATCATTTTAAGCTTTACTCACATCCCTTATTTTGGTTAGAATAAAATAATAAAAAAAAAAATTACATTATCTTTTTCTTTTTTATAAAAAAAAGGAATATGAAAAAAAATTAATAGGGTATTGTTAAGAGTAAATTTTTTTTTAATCTTTTGTTTTGGAGAATATTTTTAAAAAATATACATTAAATAAAAAAAACAATAGAACAAAATGGTACAAAAAAAAAAAAAAAAAAAAATCAAATATTCGCATTTTTAATCATATATTAATACAGATGTTTAAACTAAAGATTATATTAACTGTTATTCTTTTTCATATTTAATAAATATAAAGTAATACTTTAATAATGCAAAAGTATTTTTTATTTTTGTTAATATAAAGTTTAATTATTTTTAAAAAAGGTCTATTTTTAATAATTATAGATAGAGACTAAAATAAAAAAAAAGAAAAATTATAAAATTCTTTATTTTTTATACAATATTCTTTTAATTTTTTGCGATTATTTTTTTTTATTTTTATTTTGAGTAATAATTAAATGTACTAAAAGTAGGAAAAAAAAAATTTTTATTTTAATCAAAACATTGTTAATTTTTAGATATTGAGTTAAACATATAAATAAATTTCTTTTTTTCTTTTTTTTTTTTTTTTTTTTTAAATAAATTTTTATACGATCAATAAATATATATCCATTTATTCATATCTTTTTGTAAAAATTTTACAAATGAAATAAATATATTTTTTTTTAATTTCATTTCTTTTTTTTAATTAAATACCTTAATTTAATGTAATTTTGAATTAAAAAAAATTACATTTTAGAATTATTCATATTTTATCAAATAATTATTTAAAATGGAAAAAAATACTGAAAAGGATATTGAGAAAAAAATAAATAATATTGATAATTCTAATAAAAAAAATATTATCTTTATAAAAAAAAAAAATTATAACAATATTCATATAAATGATATTCCTTGTAATGAAGAAAATTATTTGGAAAAAAGGGAATATTATATCCATGAAGATAATGAAAGCATTACTACCGAAAATGTATGTAAAGAAAAAAAAAAAGTTAGCATTTTAAATGAAAAAGAAAAAGAAGTGAATAATTTAAATGAAAAAGAAAAAGAAGTGAATAATTTAAATGAAAAAGAAAAAGAAGTGAATAATTTAAATGAAAAAGAAAAAGAAGTGAACAATTTAAATGAAAAAGAAAAAGAAGTGAATAATTTAAATGAAAAAGAAAAAGAAGTGAATAATTTAAATGAAAATGAAAGAGAAAAAAATGAATCAAATAAGAAAGGTAACTTAAAAGATTACTATGAAAATTTACCAACTGTTGTAATTGTAATTGGAATGGCTGGAAGTGGCAAAACAACATATGTTGGATCTTTATATAAACACTTAAAAATAGAAAAAAAGAAAAAGGTGTACACAATGAACTTAGATCCAGCTGTTAAATATTTACAATATCCTACAAATATAGATATAAGAGATAGTATAAAATATCACGAAATAATGAAGGAATATAAACTTGGCCCCAATGGGGCTATAATGACATGTTTAAATTTATTTGCTACTAGATTTGATAAAGTAATTGAAATATTAGAAAAAAGAAAACAAAAACTACACTATATAATTGTGGATACCCCCGGACAAATTGAAGTATTTAATTGGTCAGCTAGTGGTAATATTATATTAGAAACACTATCAGTTAGTTTTCCAGTAGTGATTAATTATGTTATTGATACCGTTAGATGTGAAAGACCTATTACATTCATGTCTAATATGCTTTATGCTTGTAGCGTTTTGTATAAATCTAGACTACCATTCTTGGCTTGTTTTAATAAAATTGATGTCATTAGACATGATAAATGCATTGAATGGATGAAAAATTATGATAGTTTCAATGAAGACGTTTTAAGTGATGAAAGCTATATGTCAAGTTTTAGTAGATCATGTGCATTAATGATTAATGAATTTTATGAAGGCATTAAAACAGTCGGTATTTCATCAAAAACAAATGAAGGTTTTAATACTATATTAAAAAATTTAGAATATTTAAAGGAAGAATATATAAGTGATTATGTACCATCTATAGAAAAACAAATGAAAAGAATTAAAAAAAAAAAGGAAAAAGATATCAAATTGAAAATGGAATCTCTATTAATGGAAAAACAAAAAGATTTATCTATATCAAAAAAATAATATACAAGTTAAAAATTTTTTGGTGTATTTCTTCACCACCTCAAAGATAGTTTTTTTTTTCCCTCCTACAAAAATTATTTCAATTAAATTAATTTTATTATTTATCTAAAATTTTGTCTTATGCTTAATATATTTATAAATGAAACTATAGATATATACCTTTAATTTTTATATTTTTTGAATAATTATAATTTTGTTAAATAGATAAAATTTTAAAATTTATTTTTAATTATTTTTTGATCTATATGTAAAATACATTTAAAAAAATTAAAAAAATAATTTGCATAATTAAATTTTCATTTCCTCTTTAATATAAATATAATTTGAACAATAGTTTTTATTTACGAAATGCATGCTTTTATAATTATTAAAAAGTTTTATATTCCTTTCTTTTTAATAAATTATTTATTTAGTTTAATTTTCAAATTTGTCGACTCAATTTTTTTTATGTAATTTTTTTTTTTTTTTTCAATAAATGTTAACTTTTTATAACTTTAAATATATATATTTTTTCTTTTTATTATAATAATGTATTGATTTATTCTTCACTATTTTGTATTATTTTGAGTAAAGACAGAAAATGTCTATTTTTTTCTAGCGCTCTTAAAAAAAAAAAAAATTTATTACATTTTTAAGTGTTCCAATATTTGTTTGTAGGTAACAAAAAAAAAAAAAAAAATTACAAAAACAATTATGATATAAAATAAATTTAAATGCGCATTTATTATATTAATACTTTAATAAAAAACTATAAAAAAGAAATTAATTTCTTTTCTAAATTTTTAGTACATGAGAAGAAACTAATATTTCAATAAATACAAAAACATTAACACATTTATTTAAAAGAAAATATTAATTCTTCTGTACTATTCTAAAATTTGTTTCTATTTTATTATATTTTTTTTTTCTGTTATTTTTTTTTTTTTTTTTTTTTGCTTTTAATTCTCTCATTTTTTTTTCTTATACGTTTTTCTAATTTTTTTTAAATTTAAATGCTTCATATTTATTTTAATAAACTTTTATATATTTCTAAAAGAATATTTTTTTCATTATTTTAGATTACACTCTTGATAAATCTTTTATTTTTTTTCATACTCTTCGCCTTAAATTTTCTATTTTTATGTATTCTTTTTCATTATCTCTACATTTATAACATCTTTTATATTTATATATCTGTATTATTAATATTTTTTTAATTTTTCTTATTTCTTTCATTTTATAATTTAAATCTAAAAAATCAAAGAATAACATATTATTTACATATTTTTGTACTTTATCTTTGATTTCCATTATTTTTTAAAAGTAAACGTTCAATAATCTTAAGTAAAAGGGAACTCAACATTTTCCTTACAACATTTTTCATGACTCTGAAATTCATACTATCGAATATGAACTTTTAATCTACCTCAAAATAATCATTATAAATTATCTCTTTCTTTTTGTTTCTGTATATACTTAAAGTGATTTACAATTGTGCTATATATGAATAATTCAAAAAAAAAATTCTTAATTCTTTTATAAATTTTCATAATCATAAAATATCAATAATATTTTCAATCATATTTTTATTATTAAATTATTTTAAATATTTAATAATTTTCATTATGTATTATACATTAATTTTTCCAATTTTTATTTACGTAGCTATACATTCTATTCTATTTGAAATTTCTAAATTTATATTTTCACATTTGTTTAAATTATAGTTAATAATTGCTTCTAATCTTTCTAATGTATTTACAGATAGTAACTTTGAAATAATATTAACTAGTTTTTTTGAATAAAATGATGAAATACTTTTAACAATATAATTTTTATAATTTTTATCTTCAAATAATGAAATCATTTCACTCATATTTTTTGCTGAAAATGGTGAAGACAATGTAGCTAATTCAAATAATATACAACCTACTTGAAATAAATCACTCAATTTATTTGTTCTTCTAAATTTTATTGATTCATAACTTAAAAAATTTAAAGTTCCTAAGTTTTTATTTGTTCCTATTTGTGAAATACCAAAATCTCCTATTTTTATTTTATCATCTTTAATAAAAATATTTGTACTCTTTAAATCACCATGTATTATTCCATTTTTATGAATTGAACTTAATCCATTTAAAATTTGATTTAAAATATTAAAAATTTCACTTTCCGTATAAATTTCATTGTTCATCTTTCTTCTTAAAATATCTGAATGTAAATCACCTTGGCTACAGAATTCTAATATGAAAGATATTGAATCATTTTGTCTAATAAAATCAATAATTTTAACAACATTCTCACAATTTTCTAACTTCTTCATTATGTAAAGTTCGTTCATATATTTACTTAAATCATTTTCACTGATACCATATATATCATACACTTTTGATATAAAAACTTCATCTGTTTTTACTGATTTTATTACATGTATTTCACTATTTGATGTTAATATATCTAAAACTGTTTCAAATGTATACCCGTAGTCAGTGTATAAGTTGTATTTTTCAACTGAATTAATTGATGGTAATAATAATGATAGCATTTTAATAAAACAAATAACGGAAAAAAAAATAAGAAAATATAACAAAGCAAGAAAAAAAAAAAAAAAAAAAAAAAAAAAAAAAAAAAAAAAAAAAAAAAAAAAAAAAAAAAAAAAAGCAAAAAAAAAAAAATAAAACAAACAAAAAAAAAAAAAAAATTTATAGGAATAGATAAGTTTAACAAAAACAAATTTATTATTTTAAAGATACTTCCTTTTATTATTTTTAAATGTCTTACAAGATTTAATAAAAGAAAACAAGAATTAATTTTCCGCAAAAATAATATATTATAATGAAATATTACTAAAATATTTTTTTAATATAAAATTTGAAACAAAAGCAAATACTAATTTAAGAGTTAATAACTTAATACAAAAAAACTTTAATATTTTAATTTAATTTATAAATAAAAAAAAAAAAAAAAATAATAAAATTAAAATTAGAATTTATGAAATGAAATGAAACAAATCGGAATGTTAAAACAATTGTCTTATCCAATAATTAATTCCTTATCTACAAAAAGTGAGAAATTAATAATTTTATTTTATTTACTGCACACTTGTCTATAAAATGAAAATTTTATATGAATATTTAATTCGTTTACTTTCTTTTAATAATAAATAATAATAATTACAACCTCATAATTTTCTATTTTTAAATTTAAAAATATATATTGAGCATTTAATTGTATTTATAAAACTTTAAATCCTCTCTTTTTAAAATGAGTCTTTTAATTGTGAAATCTTGCATATTTTTCTTTTTTTTTTTTTAATAAAAAAATATGTATTTCTAATAAGAATCATATATATTCTCTATGCACAAAAAAATTTCAAAAAAGTATAATGATATATTTAATAAATAAAATTTCCATCGAAAAAAAAAATATAATATTTTAATAATATTATATAAAAAAAAAACTTAATATGTTACCATAAAATATTACTAATAATATATGCATAACTTAATATAATAAAAATTTAATTAAAAAAAATTTAACACTTAATAATTTGATATTTAAATTCTAGAAAATTCTGGAAATATAAAGACATATCACAGCAGAAAATATTAAAATGGAAGCTTCAATTAAAAGTAAAAAGCACAGAAAATAAAAATTAATTAATTTCATTATTCAATTAATAGGAATTATGTTTCTTTTAAAACATTAAAATCCTTTTTTAATTATACTAAAGCCTTTGCTCTCTTCTCTAACAATAAATTCTTGAATTTATTTATTTTTTTTTTTTTTATAGTGATATCCTATTTTAAACTGACTATTTAATACCTCCAAATATACATACATCTATTAATCATTGATGGGATTTTTTTAACATAGGACAATCTATTTATGATACAAATGTTTTTACATTTAATTTTTTATTTCATAATTTAAACCAGATAGGCATCCCTTTTCATTAAGACTTTCACCATTTTAATGTGTAGTATTCATCAATATATCTTTCTTTTTCTCCATATTTTTCTTCTAATTTTTTTTTTTTTATCATAAATTTCCCATATATTTCTGGATTCAATATTATTCCATTTAATAGAAAAAACAAATTAATTTCTTCAATATCTTAGACAAGACATAGGTTTTTTTTTTCATTTTTCTTTGAAAATGATTTCAATAGTTTTTTAAACTTTCTAGTATAATATATTGAAAAAATATTAAATATTGTTGAAAGCAAACAAAACGCAATAACTAAACTAAAAATAGAATAAGAATAATAATAATCCACTTTTTTTATATGTGTATAATGAAGATTACCTATTGCTAACTTATATATATAATAACAACAAAAAAAAGAAATTAAAAAATCTAGCATACTACTAAAAAATATTACGCCTATATATACATCAGCATGCACCAAAGATGGTTTCCCTGATATTACTCCAAAATATCCAAAAAACATGAAAAGTAAAATCAAAATAGTTGAAAAACAAAATACTAAAATATTAAATATAAATAATAATGCTTTAAAAAAACCTAAAAATAAAGAGACTGTATAAAATATTATAGCTTTCCTTCTTAAAAATATATATAAATCATCATTCTGAATGCAATTCATTTTCCCTATTTATTCATATGAAAAAAAAAAATTTTATTTTTTTTTTAATTTTGATCTCAACCTTTTTTTAATTTATGTTGGTTTTTATATAAATTTATAAAGAAAGGATTTACATTAAAAAATGTATTTTCATAATTATAAAAGAAATTTTGAAAAATATTTAAATATTATTACATATTTTTAATAATAAATGAACTTATTTACTTCAAGTAAAAATAAATAAAAAAAGCTATATTTAATATAAAAAAAAAAAATAAATAAAATAAGGTTAATGCTCATTGATAAACAATAGTAAGCAATACAATCTTTCAAAATTTAATACCAATTAATTATAAAAATTTGAATGTCAAATTTTCTTTTTTTGACACAAGTTTTTCTATATTTTTTTTTTTTTTTTTTTCATATATTATGAAACACTTCATGTAACTTTTGTAGAATTAATCTAATTAATTTTTTCGTAATTTTACTTAAGATATAAATTATTTTAAAGAAACATAAAAAATTAAATTAATACATATACTTTATTATTTGTTCATCCATATTATAAAAAAGCCTCTCATAAAATAGTAACTGTTGCGCGTTTCTGCCAATTTTTCTATAAAAAAAAAAAAAAAATTAATTTATTTAAATGAAATAAATATAAATAAAATTTGCATTTCCTCAAAAATTATGTCATTATTTCAATGAAATGATTTATTGTATTCTCATTGGTAAATTCCAATTTTTTTTTTTTTTTATGTAGTCATATATATTTGGTAATTTTTTTGCTAATAAAAAGGGTATTTCTCACTTTTTTTTCTCTTTAAATTTTAAATTTAAAAATAAATTTTGATTATTATAATATTAAAATAAAAAAAAAAGAAAGTATTATTTAATGATGTTATATATTTTAAAAAAGTATGTTTTTATTTTATTTCTCTAATAATTTATACACATAAGAAAATATTGATATTTTCTTCTTTTTTACTTTAATATTTAAAATTGTGTAATACCCAATTAAAATATGTATAATTTTTAAAATTTTAAATAAAAAAAGAAAGTACTATATATGTGTATTCTACCTTTTATATAATTTTATCGTTTTACATCATATTTCAAAATCTTTTAGACAAAAAAAAATATAACAATTACGGAATTGAAAAAATATTTTCTTGGAGAATATAGGTTCATAAAAAACAAAATGTTATATTCAATAAGATGAAATTTTTTTTGATGTATTTTAAAAAAAATTTTAATGTACACTTAAAAAAAAAAAAAGATAGAAAATATTCCATTAAAGAAAAATGTACAATATAAACAACACACACTTTATTATATACATATAAACCCAAAATAATAGTCATATTGTATATTATATACAACAGCAAATACATTATTATTGCAATTTAAATAAAGATGTTGATATATAAAAGAAAAGAATATTAAAATATTTTATGAAATTATTGGCAAAACATCTATTTATGCTTATTTATTTTATTTATCTGTGTCTACTTATTTAAATATTTGAATAAACATCTTAGATAAAATCATATTTTTTTTTTCCATTGCTTTAAGGTTTCAAAGGGTAAAAATCATTTTAAAAAAAATTGTAGAATATTTTTAAAATCTTAAAAATTTTATATATCATTTCAAAAATAACTGTTCAATAAATTAACATAAAAAAATATTTATTTAATAATGTGCATGAGAATATTATTTATTTATTCTTTAATTCTTTTAATTTTTGTTTTTGAAATAAATGGCCAATTTAAAGAAAAAAGTATATATATTTTATATTTACAAAAAAAAGTTGAATTTTTAAAAAAATATTATGATAGTTATTATTTCGACAGTGAAGAATTAAGTCTCACACAAGTTTTTCGTTTTAAAAACCACACATATTTAGACTACACTGGTTTAAAAATAATAAAATTCTTTTATATAATTTAAATTTTTAATATAATTCATTTTTAAAATTTTTGTTTATATTTAAGGAAGTGGTTTATATCAAGATAAGCAACTAAATGATTTTTATGAAGACATAAAAGTGAATAGATATGGAAACTCCCATAGTAATAGTCCTTCTGCTATGTTAACAGGTCTACAGTGAATATTTAAAAAAAAAAAAAAATTATGTATAAATATAAAACAATATTGAAAATATTTAAGTTTTAAAATAAATGAAACACCTTTTTTTTTTTTTTAGAATAAATAATTTTTCCTACCTTATGTAATTTATATATTTTTAATTTTATAATTGTTGTTTCTATTTTTTAGATAAAAAACTAGCTGCTTCAAGAAATGCTGTGTTAAAGTTTTTTAATACAAATAGTAATGAATACTCTGTAATTTTTACTAGTGGTATTAACACATATTATCTAATTTTTATGCACAATGATATAATAAAGTTATCTTTATATATAAATGTTATAAATAAATTCTTAAATATGTATGAAATAAATATTGATATATATCTATGATTTTAGTTAATTACATTAAAATTTTTAAAGTTAAGAAATTAATTATTGTTAATGTATTTATAAAAATATAATAAATTTATGACTTATAAATTATCAGGTGCTACAGGGGCATTAAAAATGATCGGAGAATATTTTTCATGGGAAAAAGAAAGCTTATATTATTATTTAAGAATTAACCATAATTCTGTTTTAGGTATTCGAGAATATATAGCTGAGATAGGAGGCTATTTTAAAGCATTAAGTGAAAATGAAATTTCCAAAATATTATATGAAAGAAAAAAAGCTAAAAAAAAAAATGATATAAATAATCCAACAAATTGCCTATTCGCATTCCCAGCAAAGGATAATTTTGCTGGTGTTTTATATCCACTTGAATGGATAGAAGATATAAAAAAATATGGCTTGGAAGATAAATGTCATTGGTATGTGCTAGCTGATGTAGCAGCATATGTACCGTCTCATAAATTTGATCTATCAAAACATAATTATTTAGATTTTGCAGTTGTCTCCTTTTATAAAATATTTGGTTATCCTACAGGTATTGGAGCCTTAATTATTAAAAATAATAGTTCAAGAGTTTTTAAAAAAATTTATTTTGGTGGAGGAAGTGTTGTAGCAGCTGTATGCGATTTGCGCATATGTAAAAGGCAAGATAAAGATAATTTTTCGCACTATGAAGATGGAACACTATCATTTTTAGGCATTAATGCTTTATTATTTGGTTTTGATATATTATCCAAAATATCGTATGATATTATAACCAATCATATTAAAGCTTTATCAGAATATACATACTATGAATTAATAAATATCAAACACTCGAATTTTACAAAAGTAGCTAAAGTTTATCATGCTTATGATTCTCCGGTAGATGGTATTATTGCGTTTAATTTATTCGATATAAACCAAAAATATATACCTTTTTCTCAAGTTGAATCTATTGCTGCATTTAACAATATTCATTTGCGTGGTGGATGTTTTTGTAACTCTGGAGCATGTCAAGATTACTTAAGTCTAAATAATGAAGAAATGATTGAGTCATACAAAGATAAAAACAGTTGTACTGAAAATGGCTCAAGTGACAATAAACCTTTTGGTGCAATAAGAATTTCATTTGGTTATTTATCTACTTTTAAAGATTCTTTTGTATTCATTCAATTTATAAAAGATAATTTTGTAAAATAAAACAAAATACTTCTATAATTTATCTGCATTATATACATATATTTATTTATAATAAGAAATTATACATTTTACATTTTATTGTGTATTTTAGTTAAAAAGAAAGCTTTACTCTTTATATGATAGAAATACATACTATTTATCATAAATTATATTAATTGTATTTCTTAAGCATTAAATATATTAATTAAATTTTTTTTTTTTTGATTAATGCTATTTTATAAAAGTTTTATTTTATTATTCCTTCATATTCTATTAATAAAAAGATATTTAAAATAGGAGTTAGTATTTTTGTTTTCTTTACTTCCTTATTTTACATTTCATTAGCTTACTCTTAGTTTTTCATTTTTATTGAGTATAGAATCTTGTTATGTATAAAAAAATACAATCATAAATAAAATAATAAATTATATATATATATATAAAATTTACATTTAAATATCTTCAATTAAATGCCTATTTAAATAAACTTATAATAAAAAAATAAAAATTTTTGTTTCATAGTATATTTTTCCTTATCAGCTTATTCATATTAAATAGACAAATAAATTATTTTATTACAAAATTTATTAAATTATATATAATTATAAAAAAGAATTTTTTTTTTTTTTTTTTATCGGTATAAATGAAGATAAACTTAATTAAAATTTGTTAAAAGATCATTGGAGTGAAAATAT